>NC_137543.1:96385264-96425264 GCF_963082525.1 Nesoenas mayeri | reverse complement strand
AACTTATCAGCACATTAACAGCGAAAATCCTACTACAAGCGGTATTTTGGCAACCATCAGTATATATGAATATGAAATTTAACCAGAAATTAACAGCAGAGCTTAAAGATGGTGTTATCCTTATATGTTCAAAAGGGAGAGTGGTAGAGAAGGAAGGAAAACTAAGGTATAAGGGAGAGAGAAAGACAGAGTGACATATATAAATACATATCTATATCTAGATCTAGATCTAGATCTAGATCTAGATCTAGATCTAGATCTAGATATAGATATAGATATAGATATAGATATGGAAGGAGAGACAAAGAAATGAGGGTATAGAAAAAAGGAGAGAAGGAAAGAGCAGAGAGAAAGGAAGAAAGAAAAGAGTGAGGGGATCAGGTCTTTTACGGCCCCGCAGTGTGGATGACGGGACTTGTACGATGATGTGTAGCCTTGGTGTTCCACAGCGAGGATGCTGGGGTCAGGAGCGCAGCATCCTCCCATGTCTGGTTCAGAGTGAGGGTCCTCAGGGTGCTGGTATTCTCTTGGTGAGGCCAAGCTGGTATTTCCTTTGGTGAGACTGGACAGGCCCTTAGATGAGACTGGTATTCCCTCCCATGCTGTTTTAGGGCGAGCTTTTTATAGCTTCCAGAGTAGAGGAAAGTCGGAGTAGGGGGCAGAAGTGGTGATTGCGATAGCGGGATGAAATAAATAACTTATGCTTTTTCTATGGATAAACAACATTTAATCCAATTCCTTGTATTCCTGAAACACGTGTTCATTAGAGCATAAGCAAACCAGCGCTGAGTGCGCGGGGGATTCGCTCCGCCCAACACGCACACCTTTAAACAATAAGAAGTGTGCTTAAATACAGTAAGGTATTACATATTCATAATGACCGCAGGAACACCTATACATTTTCATAACCTTTCCCCGCTTCTGATTAAAATGAGTCTCAGATAACCATTTCCATAGACGCTCCCCTGTTGCGCCTGCGCAGTACCACTTGGTGAATTTGAGGAGGGGTCTTTGGGGGTCTTAGGATGAAGGCTCCTTCAGCTTCATCACAGTGAACTTTTTACCTTTGGCTCATTATGTTGAATTGACTTGGACCAAGATGCCAAGTTGAATGAATATTTATTAAACCTCACTTCTCTCTGTTTAAAGTTTCGTACAGAGGTTTCCCCAGATGACTCCCTTTTTCCTTTGGTAAAGGAAAAATGCTGGTTGAATTATCCCTATTGTACAAGACCCTCTCCATTTAGGCATTAACTCATTATAAGCTCTATTCCCACATATCCAAAAGAATCCATCGGGAGCTTTCCATGGTTTGTTTACATCGGTAGAGCCAGGATTCTGCCAATATCTCCTTAAATCCCCAATTTCCTCAAAAGGATTTGCTTTGCTTCGATTCTTCCAGCATATCATTTCATTTCCCAGGCTACAATTTCGAGACCAATATCCATTAGGTGGACCTGGCCACCAAGTGGGAAGAAGAGAGGTATTTGATGAATTTACTCGTAACACTAACTTACAAGGGGTTTGCCCAACCTATTCAGTAAAACCCAGTTTACCATCATCCCTTGATATGCATACCTGCCCTATTATTAAGTGACTTAATACCCATCCTTCTGGTCTTTTTTCCCCAGTTACATGAGTCCTGTTCCATACCAGTAATCCTTCTGGGCTTACACTCTCTCCTCTCCAAGGCCACTGTTCTGCCATTTGAGACCCCCCACATATCCAGCATGATGTGACATTTAATTCCCGGGCTAACTTTTCCATAAGATCTATAAACAGGTTTTTCCCTACTGTTGGTAATTGTAATCCCTTGTCTTTTTTCCTTATTTCGTCATACCAATCACTATTTTGCGGTACCAATTTCTGTTTCTCTTGCCTCCTTTTCAGTTCCTGAGTGACATTCTTAACTAACTCCTCCTTATACTGATCTTGCACTCCCCCTCCATCTGAATAGCCCCACATACCAGCTTGTGTAAAACAGATATTCTGTTCTCTCCTAAGGCAGGAGACAAAGCCTACACCGAGTCCACCTTTCCCTAGATTTGTTGCTACCCCTAACTTCTGCCCTTGGATTTCACATTTTTCCAATTTTGTTCTGTCATAACACCCAGAATTAACATGAGTGTGATAACTGAGAACATATTGTGTCAGTCGTCCTATTCTCACGCGCTCATAGCATTTGGTACAGGGGTTGGCCAGGCTAAGTTGGGAACAATAAGTCACCGCTCCTAGCAAGAGGATCAGGTCCAGGTTTCTAGATCCTCTGCCTCTCTGGCCTACCAGGTTGCAGCTGGCAGCCGAGTTCATCGTCGTTTCGGCAGCAAGGGTAGCGTCCCCGCCTTTCCTGGTTTTGCCGTTAGGTGGTGACTTTTTATCGTATTCCAAACTCTTGGCCTTCACTCCCCAGGAGCAACAGGACAACATGGAACTCTATTCTTCCTATCACTGGTGGACTCTCTAAGTTACCACCCACACCTTCAGTAAGTACCTCCCATCATTCTTCACTATTTTTTTTTTTTTTTAATATTCCTCCAGTGGCTGCTAGAATTCTCAATCTGGCTTTGGTTTCCTTATCTCCTCTTAAATGTTTATTACACAATCCTGTTAGCAAGTTCCCTTCGTGGATATGCTTATATCACAGTCCATTACGACCTAAACACCAAATACAAATAAGAGAATTACATATATGACTTAGTTCAACATGCTTAACTATTAAACCATTCTTATTTTCATTTATACTGGACATTCATAACCTTTCCCTGCTTCTGATTAAAATGAGTCTCAGATAACCATTTCCATAGACGCTCCCCTGTTGCACCTGCGCAGTGCCACTTGGTGAATTTGAGGAGGGGTCTTTGGATGAAGGCTCCTTCAGTTTCATCACAGTGAACTTTTTACCTTTGGCTCATTCTGTTGAATTGACTTGGACCCAAGCTGCCAAGTTGAATGAAACCAGACTGGCGCCCCCTTTTGCTGTAAATCTTCGCTATCTTGTCTCCTCAAGTTTACAGCTAAACCGCATTTTTCACAGGGACAAGTCTGGACAAGTCCTGGGCCACACTGAGGGTCTCCCTTAGTGTCTTGCAGAAATCCAGGGGGAAATGGTGATTGCAAAAGACCAACAAGTTTTGACAAGCCCTGGGCCATGATAATGGGATCTCAACTTTTCCCCTTTGTTTGCCAAGCTGGGCATATCAGGAGATGGGGCTATGTGCCCTCCAGCACATCCTCCATCTCCTGTCGGTCAGCCAGCCTGGATCTGTGGCTCCTTAGCTCGTCGCTGATGGGCAGATTGCAGTGCCTCCTGCTCTGAATGTGTCTTCTTCTGGCTGAACTAGTCACAATGTTTTCAGCCATGATCCTTATCAATGGTCAACACCTCCTTCGTGGCTCTTCTAGCACTCCAGTATGGATCACAGAATGGATGGGCTTGTAAGGGACCTCTGGAAACCATCTAGACCAACCCATCTGCTAAAGCAGGTTCACCCAGAGCAGATCACACAGGAATGTGTACACAAAGTGACATCAGGCAGATACGTTATTGGAATATTGTCTTACGTGCTGCTAGGCCAAGAAGTGACACGAGCGCCATGTAAACACGGGCAGTGATGGCTCCTGGTCAGCAGTCACAGGTTGGCCTCAGTAATTGCTGTGAGATTAATCCCACACAGGAGCAACAGTATATGCTTCTGCCTTGTCAGCTTCATGAACAGGGCAAGTGGAGGGGAAAAACGCTCTTTTATTAACTTCAAGTCATCATCTATGCTATCTGCAGCAACAATAGATTCTAACATCAAAAAAAAAAATTCCTCATTATGCATCTGTTAGTAAAACGGAGAAGAATTGTATCTGCCGAGACTGTGGCTTCAGTACAAGTAAGCTGGGAATCTAGAAGCTGCAGGAAAATTTGTTGACCAAAACGGGCAAACTTTGATTTTTTTTTTTCCCCATTAACCCTTTCCCCCCTTCCTATTTTCCCATCCCTCTTTAGGCTCATAAACTTGCAAAGGCTATTGCAGCATCTCCCACATTTCTTCTGAAGCATCCAGATGCTGAAATGAGGCAGAGAAATGTGGCCTACTGTCAGAGCAGACCTGAGGCTGAGGAGCAAATTAGAGACTTGGAGACAGAAGCTTACGCGGTATGCTTTTTATTCAGAGCCTGGTCTTTGGGAATCCTTCTATCATTCCTCTGATGGGGTGAGATTCAAGGGTCTTGTTTGCTTACATGTCCTCTGCTCCTCCTCTCCTTCCCCTCTTGCTGTTTCCTCCGTCACCTCTGTTGTGTCTTCTTGTTGCATTCAGTAATTTGCATCTCTGGCATTTTGTTTCTTCTTCTCAGGTTTGGTCAGGAAATCGTAACAGAGCTGTAGGAAGAAGTACTGGAAGTAAGGCTGGACTGGCAACAAATCCACACTGTGTTTTGGCAAAAAAGGGACATGGTTAGGTTGATTACTCCCCTGTCCTGTAGACGACAGGGACTGATTTGGGGCCAGCACCCCAAAGGCTTCCTTCCAAGGGTGCTGGGCGGGGTTGGGGTGGGCGGGGCTGCACACGCGTGGCTCTGTCACCCCCGTGTCACAATGCCAGCACCCGGCAACGCAGCACTCACAATGCCCCGAGCAGGATCAAAAGGAGCAGCCGGGTCCCGTGTCCAGTGCCAGAGCTGGCCCGGGGGCAGCCCCAACACATCCCGGAGGGAGGAAGCACTTGAGGAGCTGCTGGAACCACAGGCTGAGGGAGGAAGAGCTTGCATGAGGCTGCTGGAGGTTCTCCATTGCAAGGTGATCTGCTGCCACCTTCCAAGCTCAGCTCATGGATGGAAATCCTTTTGAGCTGGATAGCAGTGGAGAGACCAAGGGAATTTCTTCTGTGCTTGGAACACCCACTGGTGTCCCACCAGGCACAGGAAGGATTCTTGCCCCTAAGGTACATCAGCTCAGAGGCATTTGGGCACTCTCGGAAGTCCGGGAGATGGCTCCAGCTCAAGGGAGGATAGCATAGGACAGGCTAGGGCTTGGGCAGGTCCTGGGGGGCGTGAGCAGCCTGTGGGACAAGGAGCCAGGTCTGGCTCACATGCTCAGGGAACAGCCGATCGCCAGCACTGGGGTCAGGAAGGAATTTTTTCCCCCGGGGCAGATTGGCACTGGTCCCCGGGGGTTTTTTGCCTTCCTCTGCAGCATTGAGCACGACCACTTTGCAGAGCTCCTCTGGGCCCTTTTGGCTCAGTTCCTGCCTGCTGCTCAAGCACCAGGAAGATGGCCTCTCGTGCCCTGCAGCTGGGGGGAGGAAGGCTTTTTTTCCCCCCACGTGGGACAGCAAGCGTCTCCGAGGGTTTTTTGCCTTCCTCTGCAGCATTGAGCACGGCCCCTTGCCACGGCTTCTTTGGGCCATTTGGGCTGGGCGCCTGCTGCTCCACGAGGTGGCCCCAAACTTAGCTAGAACACTCTACCTAAACCAGCATAGAACAACTCACCTAAACCAACCTTAAACAACCTAGATAGTCTGCCTTAAAACACTTCAATCAGCCACCAACAACCTAAACAGAACCTTAAACAATCTACAACAAATTACCTAAACCAACCTAAACCAAACAAAAGAAACCAACCTAAACACCCTAAAACAAACCTACCCAAACCAAATGATCTAAAAAATCCTTCCTAAAACAATCTAAAACTACAGAAACCAGCATTTCTCAGCCAATCTTAAGCAACCTGTAACCAAACCAACACCAACCAATCTTAAGCTAAAACAACCATTGAACAACCTCAAACAACTTCAAAACAATCTGATAAAGGATAAAACTACCGATAACAACCCATCTAAACCAACCTCAAACATATGAAACCAAATGACATAACCTGACCAAAATGACCTAAAGCAAACAACCCAAAGCTAAATAGAACCACTGAAACCAGCCTACAATCACCAAGCTAAAAACCAATCTAAATCAAGTAAATGTCAACAACGAAGCTAAAACACCCTAAAAAACCTCAACAACAAAACTCCAACCACCAGCCACCCTACCCCATGCAGTGTCTCACTTGGATGTGGCTGCACTCTTGGAAGCTTGACTACCCCAGGTTCTCCTACTAATGGACCCTGAGCTCGTTTGGAGGTTCTCGAGCACAGCGCAGCTACCGGATCCCCTTGACCTAGCAATGGTTCGCCTCTAGCGGGGAAGGTCGTCCTCTCTGAGCAAGGGAGGGAAACACGTGGAGCAGGGAAGGAGGAAGGGGACATCTGCTGAGACAGCAGAAACAGCCCAATCCAGCCTGGTGATTAGTGGGGGGACACATGTCCCAGCCAGATTGCAGTCACATCCAAATCATCCAGACACAACCTAAAACCAACAAAACACAATGTCAATCTAACCAAAGCACCTAAAGCACCCTCAACAACCAATCTAAACCACCCCAACCTGAAGGAACCCGTATTCAAAACATGCAACGTAAATAACACTGCCTAAAACAACCTACCAAAAAGTAACTAAACCAACCTAAACCAAACAACCTGAGCCAACCTCAACAGAAATCCTCCAAGCAACCTAAACAATGTAAACCAAACCTGCCTAAACCAACCTACCTGAAAACACAGACACCCACCAACCCACCTAAACTGCCTACTGAAAAGAAACAACCTAAAATAACCAACCAATCAACCAACTTAAAATCATCTAAACAAACCTAAACCAAACTACCGAAAATGGCCTCAATGAAAACAGCTTCAGATACGCCACCTACAACAACCAACGGAAGACACCTTCAACCAAAAATCACCTACATCAAGCAACCTGCACCCACCAGCCTTCAGCAAACAGCCTCTCACAACCACCCTTAAAGAACCTGCCTCAAACCAACCTCAAATGACCTCAACAAACTGAACCAAGCTACTAAAACCAGAAACCGAAACCAAACTAACACAACCAGTGCTACAAAATCGTCAGAAGACAGCACCAACCAATGAACCCAGCAAAACCAAGAAAAAGAAACCTCCGAAGCTAAACAACATAGATCAGCGGTAAGAAAATCACATCACACAACCTAAACCAACCCACCTAAACTAACCAACCGAAACCAAGCTAAACCAGCAAACGTGAAGCAAGCAATCAAAGACTGACAACCTAAACCAAACTTCACAGACCTTAACCTAAAACAACCAGCCTTCAGTGACCTACGAACACACAACCTACCAACAACGTAATACGGTGTCAAACAACCAGTCTCAAAAAGCCTACCAAAACCAACTCCTAGAAACTGACCTAAACCAACCAGATGAAACCAACCTAGAAAAACCCAACAAAACCAAAACAACAATAGAAACAACATCAACAACAAAAACAGAACACCAAAGAAGGTAGAAAGAAACAGGTAAAACCCAAACAAGTTACAGACCAAGAAGGTAGATGTAGGAAACAGCATGCAGAGATGTTGCATGGGGACCCAGTGCTGTGGAGCAGCCACTGGTGTCCTGTCAGGAACAGGAAGGATTCGCAGCTGCCACTCGGCAGCTCTCCCTGCGGGCAACACCAGCGCCTGGCAGGGACCAGAGCTCTTCTTGTGCACCCTGCCCAAGAAGCACAGCAGCAAAACAAGGTGCGCAAGGCAAAACATCTGCTTGTCATCACTACACGTGATGCTTTGGAAAAGCTCCCACAGTACCACATACCTCTTCTTTCGTGCATGGTCGGTCCCGCGCCTCATTCTCAAGGTTCTCCCTCTTCAGGAACCAGGCAAAGCTTGGCCTCTATTGCTGCTGCTGCTCTCTGCAGCTCTGGGACTGGTGTTTCAAGCTGGGCTGTTTGTTCAAGCTAAACGGAAAAATGCATCAGCCTGCTCCTGGCTACACGTGGGCTTGTGTTAAGGATTGTGAGCATTGGCTCTGAAAAAGAGTGAGAAACAGAAATGACATGGAATAACAGAACATGACAAAACATAAAATGGAGTAAATTAAAATAATCAAATTAGATAAAATAGAAACACTTGTATCCATTGCGTTTTGTGTGCTGGAAAGTGTGTTTTAGGGAAGAGTGAGGGGAGAATGAAGGAAGGGAGAGGGAGGGGGGAAGGGAAGGGAAGGGAAGGGAAGGGAAGGGAAGGGAAGGGAAGGGAAGGGAAGGGAAGGGAATGCAGGAGAGGAGGAGAGGAGAGGAGAGGAGAGGAGAGGAGAGGAGAGGAGAGGAGAGGAGAGGAGAGGAGAGGAGAGGAGAGGAGAGGAATTCTGCTTTGTTATGCCTGGAGGTCTGCATGACAAGCCCTGAGAGAGCCCTGAGGGCTCCATACCTGAAATTGTGTGGGTTTGACTGAAAGTGAACTCATTTTCTTCATGGAGTTAGAAACCTTTCTTTTTCACAGCTCGCACAGTCATTATTTGGAATTAGTTTGAGAACACGAGATAACACCCCAGCACAGAGCTAATGTTTTTGGTTGCTCTGGTCTGAGAGCCAAGGACATTCTCACTGCTCTGCCCACAGATGTGACGTATCGAGGAAGGGGGGCAGAGATGGGGCAGAGCTGGACTGACATCCAGGCTGACCGATACAAGTATTTCATCCCATTAGCGTCATGGGAATTATTTAGGGAGGGAGGGGATCTCTCTCACTCTCTCAGGCGTGCAGTGCAATCTTGATAAACTGGCCACATGGGTCAAGAAAGCTGCCTGGCAACCAAACAGATCCATTGCACTCTTCTGCTCAGCACAGCAAGATTTGCCCTCTAAGTCTCGGCAACTTCTTGAATATCACCCATAATCAATCAATACAGGTTTCAAATAGCAACATGGCACGACAAAATAATACATTCTTCTCTTTAAGTCCACTCCTTTTTTTAATCTTTGCCTAGACCTTCAGGAAACGTCAAACCAAACTCACTACTGAGCAGTTCAACACACAACCCACGCAAAATAAAGGCTACCAATTAGGAACCCGATTACAAGCATCAATCGTGCAACTGCTACTCTCTGGCACGGCTGCCCTGAACCCATCACCCCTAGAGATGAAGTCGAAGGGAGAAACTACTCAGCTGGCAAATATTCCAAAACCACAAACACGTTTTGCTCACAGACCCAACAGCAAGTTTCCCCTCAGCAAACAAAAGATTAAACAGCACCAACAAGCAGAAATAATACTCACAAGTGTGACCCATCTTCTGCGGGATTTTCCCGTACCGGCCGACACCGCCGGACCCGGCGGGCACACCCGCTGCCCCCGCTCCAGCTGCCCGCCAAGCGGCGGCGCCGGCCGCGCCACCCACGCGTGCCCACAAGCGGCCTCGCCCTCCCCGCCCGCCCGCCGGGCACAAGACGGACCCCAGCGCAGCCCCGCCCGGGCACCAGGAGAGCGCGGAAGCGTCGCGGCGCCGGTTCCCGAGCGGCAGCAGCAGCGGCAGCAGCAGCTCAGAGGGGCTGGTGCTCGCCTTGGCCGCCGTGCTGGACACACACCCGACCAATCGCTACCGCCTCCCGCAAAGACCGACCCAGCAGCCCCGACGGGCGGATGGCAGAGCCGTCGCTCCTCGGCCCCGCCCCGTGTGCCGGTAAACGCGGGAACGAGCGGGAGTCGCGCGGTTTGGCTGCTCCCGAGAGAGAGCTGGAGGAAAAACTCTTCCCGCCCCCTGTCCCTTCTTCTCCAGCCGGGCAGCCTCCTGCAGCTGCCGCCGCTCCAACCGCTGCCGACAGCCCGGTGGCCCCGATGTGCCACCCCACCCTTCCATCGGGCTTTTTCTTGTGCGTGGAGTGGCCGGTGGAGACTCTTCTCATTAACTCACAAGAAGGTTGTTGCAAGAAGGATTTCTGGAAGCGCTCGAACATCCGTAGAATTGGCTTGGAGCCAAAAAAGCACTGTCTCTTCAAACACGTTTTGCATTCTTAACACTATAGCACTAAAGAAAATCGGTATTTCCGATTAACAGAGTCGAGTGACTCTCTAACATACAAAGCCACCCCCCCACCTCTCCTACCCTGCCTATCTTTTCTGAAGAGCTTGTAGCCACACATAGCAGCACTCTAGTCATATGAGACATCCCACCATGTTTCTCTGATGGCAACTATGTCATAGCTTTCCTGCTGCACGATGGCTTCCAGCTCCTCTTGTTTGTTGCCCATACTGCATGCATTAGTGTACATGCACTTCAAGTGGGCTGCTGATTTCACTCTTAATTCGGGCTTTCCTTCCTTAGGCTGATCTTTGGAGAGCCCAGTTTCAATCCCTTCCCCCTTCAAACCTAGTTTAAAGCCCTCCTGATCAGCCCTGCCCACTTATGGGCTATAGTCCTCTTGCTCTCCCTAGCAGGATGAAGCCCATCTGATTTGAGGAGACTAGGTACCATGGAGTTTGCCCCATGGTCAAAAAACCCAAAATTTTGACGGTGACACCAATCCTTAAGCCACCTGTTGATGAGATGGGCTTTTCTACTCCTCTCTTTATTTAGCTCCTCCTCCATCCCAGATAGCACAGGAACTGAGGCAAATATCACTTGTGTTCCCATCCCGTGAACTGACCAACCCAGCGCTTTAAAGTCCTTTTTAATTATCTTGGTACTTCTTCTGTTGATGTCCTCGCTGCCAGCTTGGACTACTAACAGGGGATAGTGGTCTGAGGGCTGAATTAGCTCCAGAAGTCTTCTATTAATGTCCCTCACCCTGGCCCCAGGAAGGCAGCACATCTCCCTGTGGGATGGGTCTGGGCGACATATAGGGCCCTCTGTTCCCCTCAGAAGGGAGTCGCCAACTACTACCACTCTTCTTTTTTTTTTGTCTTCTTACAGCTGCAGTTGTAATCCTTTTTGTAGATGAGGGGGCTCTCCAGGTGGATCTTCTTGGCTGTCCTCTGCCTGATTTTCAGGGTCCAGGGCCTCATATCTATTTATTAAGGGCACCAAGGGTGGTGAAGGGGTTCGAGAGAAGGTTGTTTTACCTCTCCCATCAGGGACCTGTTGCCATTCCCCCCCATCAATTAGATCTGCTCTAGCTGCCTTATGGCAGGAGGGACAAGGCTTTGCCATCTCCTGTTGCACAACCTTGCTCAAAACAAACTGTTTTGACTCCACCAGTCAATTTCTTCTTCACTCCCCCTAATGCTCCTTAGTCTCTCCACCTCTTCCTCTTCTTCCCACCCCTGTTTAGGCTCACGACCTTCCAAAAGCTATTGCAGCAGATCGCACACAAGTCCCTGCCATTGGCTCGAACTCTGTAACACCATCAGGCAGATACGTTATTGGAATATTGTCTTGTGTGCTGCTGGGCCAAGAAGTGACACGAACGCCATGTAAACACGGGCAGTGATGGCTCCTGGTCAGCAGCCACAGGTTGGCCTCAATAATTGCTGTGAGATTAATCCCACACAGGAGCAACAGTATATGCTTCTGCCTTGTCAGCCTTATGAACAGGGCAAGTGGAGGGGAAAAATGCTCTTCTGTTAACTTCAAGTCATCATCTATGCTATCTGCAGCAATAATAGATTCTAACATCAAAAAAACCCTCCTCATTATGCATCCGTTAGTAAAACTGAGAAGAATTGCATCAGATCTAGTGTACAATTGTATGTGCCGAGCCCGTGACTTCAGTACAAGTAAGCTGGGAATCTAGAAGCTGCAGGAAAATTTGTTGACCAAAACGGGTAACTTTGATTTTTTATTTCCCCCATTAACCGTTTCCCCCCCCTTCCTATTTTCCCATCCCTGTTTAGGCTCATAACCTTGCAAAGGCTATTGCAGCAGCTGCCACATTTCTTCTGAAGCATCCAGATGCTGAAATGAGGCAGAGAAATGTGGCCTACTGTCAGAGCAGACCTGAGGCTGAGGAGCAAATTAGAGACCTGGAGACAGAAGCTTACGAGGTATGCTTTTTATTCAGAGCCTGGTCTTTGGGATCCCTTCTATCATTCCTCTGATGGGGTGAGATTCAAGGGTCTTGTTTGCTTACATGTCCTCTGCTCCTCCTCTCCTTCCCCTCTTGCTGTTTCCTCCGTCACCTCTGTTGTGTCTTCTTGTTGCATTCAGTAATTCGCATCTCTGGCATTTTGTTTCTTCTTCCCAGGTTTGGTCAGGAAATCGTAACAGAGCTGTAGGAAGAAGTACTGGAAGTAAGGCTGGACTGGCAACAAATCCACACTGTGTTTTGGCAAAAAAGGGACACGGTTAGGTTGATTACTCCCCTGTCCTGTAGACGACAGGGACTGATTTGGGGCCAGCACCCCAAAGGCTTCCTCCCAAGGGTGCTGGGCGGGGTTGGGGTGGGCGGGGCTGCACACGCGTGGCTCTGTCACCCCCGTGTCACAATGCCAGCACCCGGCAACCCAGCACTCACAATGCCCCGAGCAGGATCAAAAGGAGCAGCCGGGTCCCGTGTCCAGTGCCAGAGCTGGCCCGGGGGCAGCCCCAACACATCCCGGAGGGAGGAAGCACTTGAGGAGCTGCTGGAACCACAGGGCAGGGGCTGAGGGAGGAAGAGCTTGCATGAGGCTGCTGGAAGTTCTCCACTGCAAGGTGATCTGCTGCCACCTTCCAAGCTCAGCTCATGGATGGAAATCCTTTTGAGCTGGATAGCAGTGGAGAGACCAAGGGAATTTCTTCTGTGCTTGGAATACCCACTGGTGTCCCACCAGGCGCAGGAAGGATTCTTGCCCCCAAGGTCCATCCGCTCAGAGGCATTTGGGCACTCTCAGAAGTCCGGGAGATGGCTCCAGCTCAAGGGAGGATAGCATAGGACAGGCTAGGGCTTGGGCAGGTTCTGGGGGGCGTGAGCAGCCTGTGGGACAAGGAGCCAGGTCTGGCTCACATGCTCAGGGAACAGCCGATCGCCAGCACTGGGGTCAGGAAGGAATTTTTTCCCCCGGGGCAGATTGGCACTGGTCCCCGGGGGTTTTTTGCCTTCCTCTGCAGCATTGAGCATGACCACTTTGCAGAGCTCCTCTGGGCCCTTTTGGCTCAGTTCCTGCCTGTTGCTCAAGCACCAGGAAGATGGCCTCTCGTGCCCTGCAGCTGCGGGGAGGAAGGCTTTTTTTCCCCACACGTGGGACAGCAAGCGTCTCCGGGGGCTTTTTGCCTTCCTCTGCAGCATTGAGCACGGCCCCTTGCCACGGCTTCTTTGGGCCATTTGGGCTGGGCGCCTGCTGCTCCACGAGGTGGCCCTAAACTTAGCTAGAACAGTCTACCTAAACCAGCATACAACAACTCACCTAAACCAACCTTAAACAACCTAAACCAGTCTGCCTTAAAAAACTTCAATCAGCCACCAACAACCTAAACAGAATCTTAATCTACAACAAATTACCTAAACCAACCTAAACCAAACAAAAGAAACCAACCTAAACACCCTAAAACAAACCTACCCAAAACAAATGATCTAAAAAATCCTTCCTAAAACAATCTAAAACTACAGAAACCGGCATTTCTCAGCCAACCTTAAGCAACCTGTAACCAAACTCAAACCAACCAATCTTAAGCTAAAACAACCATTAAACAATCTCAAACAACTTCAAAACAATCTGATAAAGGATAAAACTACCTAAAACAACCCATCTAAACCAACCTCAAAAATATGAAACCGAATGACATAACCTGACCAAAATGACCTAAAGCAAACAACCCAAAGCTAAATAGAACCACTGAAACCAGACTACAATGACCACGCTAAAAACCAATCTAAATCATGTAAATGTCAACAACTAAGCTAAAACTACCGTATCCTCTTGACCTAGCAATGGTTCGCCTCTAGCGGGGAAGGTCGTCCTCTCTGAGCAAGGGAGGGAAACACGTGGAGCAGGGAAGGAGGAAGGGGACATCTGCTGAGACAGCAGAAACAGCCCAATCCAGCCTGGTGATTAGTGGGGGGACACATGTCCCAGTCAGATTGAGGTCACATCCAAATCATCCAGACACAACCTAAAACCAACAAAACACAATGTCAATCTAACCAAAGCACCTAAAGCACCCTCAACAACCAATCTAAACCACCCCAGCCTGAAGGAACCCATCTTCAAAACATGCAACGTAAATAACACTGCCTAAAACAACCTACCAAAAAGTAACTAAACCAACCTAAACCAAACAACCTGAGCCAACCTCAACAGAAACCCTCCAAGCAACCTAAACAATCTAAACCAAACCTGCCTAAACCAACCTACCTGAGAACACAGACACCCACCAACCCACCTAAACTGCCTACTGAAAAGAAACAACCTAAAATAACCAACCAACCAACCAACCAACCAACTTAAAATCATCTAAACAAACCTAAACCAAACTACTGAAAATGGCCTCAACGAAAACAGCTTCAGATACGTCACCTAAAAAAACCAAGGGAAGACACCTTCAACCAAAAATCACCTAAATTAACCTTAAATAACTGCAACCAACCAACCTTCAAGAATGTCAACCAATCTAGCTTCAAAATCTTCAAACAACCAGCCATCAACAACCTAAAAAGAACCTTCAACAATCTACAGCATACTACCTAAACCAACCTCAAGCAACCTCAAGCAACTAACCAAAACCAAAATACAAACAACCTTCAATGACCTCCAAGAACCCAGCTACAACAACATGAAGCCTCTGAGAAACAGACAACCTACAAACACACAACCAGCCTCAGACAGCACAAAACAACTGAAAACAACAAACCCCAAACAACCTCAACCTACTTAAGCCAAGTGACCAAAAAAACCTCAACCACCAAACAACCAAAACCAAACCTACCAAAAAACCCAAACTAAACCACCTAGTCAACCTGAGCCACCACAAAACACCTCAACAACCTCCAACAGCCTACCCAAATCAAATCACCTCATCCAAACTACCTAAATACAACTAAACCAACCTCAAACAAACAACCTGAACCAACCTCAACACAAACCCTTCAAGCAACCTCAGTGATGGAAACCAAACCTACCTAGGCCAAACTACCTGAAAACACAGACATCCATGAACCTACCTAAACTGCCTACTGAAAAGAACAGAAGAAAATCAAACCAACCTCAAAGAACCAACCTAAACCACCCCACCCCCAATCATCTAAACAACCTCAATCAAACCACCTACACCACTCTCACACAAACTACTGAAAGCAACCTCCACAAAAACAACTTCACATACCCCACCTAAAACAACCAACAGAAAACAACTTCAACCAAAAATCACCTACATCAAGCTACCTAAACCCACCAGCCTTCAACAACCAGCTTCTCACAACCACCCTCAAAGAACAACCTGTCCCAAACAAACCACCTAGAACCACCTCAACAACCTCAACCAAACTACCAAACCCAAAAACCTCCCTCCACCAAAACAGCCCCTGCTTGGAAGGGCTCCAGCCTGGCTGCACCATGCGCAGCTGCCACTTGGCAGCTCTCCCTGCAGGCAACACTAGCGCCTGGCAGGGACCAGAGCGCTTCTCGTGCACCCTGCCCAAGAAGTACAGCAGCAAAACAGGTGTGTAAGGCAAAAAGTCTGCTTGTTATCGCTACGTGTCACGTAGCTCTGGAAAACATCCCACGGTACCACAGCCATCATCAACTTCTTCTCCTCCTTCTTCTTTTGGGCATGGTCAGTCCCGCACCTCATTCTCAAGGTTCTCCCTCTTCAGGAACCAGGCAAAGCTTGGCCTCTATTGCTGCTGCTGCTCTCTGCAGCTCTGGGACTTGCCTTTGCCAGCCTGCAAGGGCTGTTTGTTCAAGCTAAACGGAAGAATGCATCAGCCTGCTCCTGGCTACACGTGGGCTTGTGTTAAGGATTGTGAGCATTGGCTCTGAAAAAGAGTGAGAAACGGAAATGACATGGAATAACAGAACATGACAAAACACAAAATGAAGTAAATGAAAAATATAAATAAAATAAAATAAAATAAAATAAAATAAAATAAAATAAAATAAAATAAAATAAAATAGAAAAACTTGTATCCATTGCATTTTATGTCCTGGAAAGAGGTTTTGAGGGAAGAGTGAGAGGAGAGAGAGAGAAGAGGAAAAAGGGAAAGGGAAATGGAAAGGAAAAGGGAAAGGGGAAGGGGAAGGGAAAGGGGAAGGAGAAGGGAAGGGGAAGGGAAGGGAAAGGGAAGGGGAAGGGAAGGGAAAGGGAAGTGGAAGGGAAAGGGGAAGGGGAAGGGGTAGGGGAAGGGGAAGGGGAAGGGGAAGTTGAAGGGGATGGGAAGGGAAGGGAAGGGAAGGGAAGGGAAGGGAAGGGAAGGGAAGGGAAGGGAAGGGAAGGGAAGGGAAGGGAAGGGGATGGGGAAGGGGAGGGGAAAGGGAAGGGGAAGGGGAAGTGGAACGGGAAAGGGAAAGGGAAGGGGAAGGGGAAGGGGAAGGAGAAGGGGAAGGGGAAGGGGAAAGGGAAGGGGAATGGGAAAGGGAAAGGGAAGGGGAAGGGGAAGGAGAAGGGGAAGGGGAAGTGTAGGGGAAGGGGAAGGGGAAGGGGAAGTGTAGGGGAAGGGGAAGGGGAAAGGGAAGGGGAAGGGGAAGGGGAAGGGGAAGGGGAAGGGGAAGGGGAAGGGGAAGGGAAGGGAAGGGAAGGGAAGGGAAGGGAAGGGAAGGGAAGGGAAGGGAAGGGAAAGAGAAGAGAAAGGAGAATTCTGAAAAATATTGCACTATTTAATTTTTTCTCATGAGAATCAACACAGGAAAATTCTAAATTGTTTAAACAAAGAAAGTATTTGCTACAGTTGCACTTGATCAACATCCTGTTCTTTCCAACAAGTAAACAAGTGCAACCAAGTTTCCTTCAGGAGCCGTACGGAAGGAGAGAGTACAGATTCTGCTCTGTATGATAGCAAGCAGGTGAGGGAGCTGCTGCTGATTTCAAAACTATATGGGCTCTGCTGTGTCGGTTTTGAACCGGGGGAAGAAAAACAGCCCTTATTGTTTCACTATTTAGGTCCACTTTATCTCATTTGCAAGGTAGATCCATTGCTTGGAGAGACTGTTGAGAATTACCTGGAACTAACACTATTTTAGCACAGGATCTGTTTGTTCCCTGGCCAAAGAGTCGCTATGTCTTGGTTAATAACACTACACGATTTCATCAACATATTTCTGTCTCAAGGGGCCCAGTTCTATGTTATTTTCCAGTAACACATTCCTTCCTAATTCCCATCTCACACTTAGAGATGAGCGGCATATCATTTCTGCAGTGTCTACTTATCACCCAAGGAAGTCTACAAATCTCTTTTCCATAGCTACAAGGAGTTTTCAAAGATGTGACGGTTCCCTCCAGACATCGACTGATCTTAAAGAAGGAGCAAAATCCAAAAGGATCAATAAATGTGGAAAAGATCTTTGGTATTAGGGAACTGAGATGAACTGGTGCAACTTTCTTCCCTAGTGGTTTGAAAAGAATGCTGTTTGACTGCTGCTCATACTGATAATCCACAAAATATTTGCTACACTTTTTAGCCAAAGGACTAAGGCAGTGCCATCAGCAACCTCAGAACACACCTTGGAAAAAAAAAAGTAGATACTACAGCTCAAAGTCTGAGGAACCAGCATCAATGACTAATGACAGCTGTAACGTGGAGGGCACAGTAAGCCACAGTTGTAGAAGTTTGTTTATCATTTATCATGGCTCTGTTTTGAATACTGACATTTTCCATTACTTTTATTACAACTGTTATTATGAGATCATGACATCACCTATCATACAAGTGTAACTTTCTTAACTTTGCAATGAAAACTTCTGGACAATACACAAAGTTACACAAGCGAGGGAAGTACACAGGCAACTTGGAACTGGGCTCCTGACTTGCATTTCTGACTTTGAAAGCCTCTCTCCAAATCATTTCTCATCTTTCATTAAGATCCAGCAGCAGTTCTCCCCTGTGCCTCCTGCTTTCCTTTAGTCATCCAAAGCCCACAGAGCTGCACCGCAAGCTGGAAGAACAGTAGGCCAGCCTCATGGCCTCTTTCTGTCACCTAGTTTTTATGTACCATTTCTCACTGAGTACAACACCCAGTGATTCCTCATCACACATGACACTTCAGATAGTACATCCACGCATTATTTTTGCAGCATTGTATTTGCACATATTAGCTGTTGAACCCTCCAGATGATGTCTTGCCTTTCAAGAAGGGTGTAGTACAACTTCTGGGATTCTACAGAAAGTCAATAGGGCAATAGTGAAGAGAAACAAGTGTGTTTAAACATCTAAAAGGTAGCTATGAAGAAAAGCATTTGTGTACATCCACTGCACACAGGACACAGAATGATGAGGCTTAAGTTAAAAACCTGAAAAACGTAGGGTATGTAGCAACCTTTGCAACAGCAGTAATATTAAAGGATTTTTTTAAAGAACAAATTAGACAAGCATTTGTAAGGAATGATACGGAAAACTGATCATCCTCCTTTGGGATGTGAGCAGCACTGGACTATCTTTCAAGGTTCTTCTTTCCTCATTGCTGCCCCCCTGTGCGTTTCCGTGGTCATCACACAAGCATCATCATCTTATCAAGGATTAACAGCTTTTGGATGCACAGAAACTGTCTTTAGAGCGATGTCCGCAGACCGTGGAGTCAAGATCTGCTCTTTTTCTCTACCAAGCCTGAAAGCTCTCTTCAGTTTAAGACTGTTTTTAAAATTCTGAGTGAAGTCAAAATTAAATGCACACACTGGAACATGCAGAGAATTGTGTTTAAAACAACGCAATGCAATAGTTCTACACTGGCTAGAAATCTTCAAAGCGTTCTGACGACGACCCAACTTATTTCTAGGAAACAAAGTCCCTGGGGCCAAAATCAACACGATGTTCCAATCAAATCTAATTTTTTTTTAATTGTTTTTTTTTTAAATTTATGTATTGAAAAATGCTGGAGAAGGCAATCGGGACAGAAATGAAAACCCCTTTAAGGAGTCAGTGGTGTAGATTGTCATCACGCAATCTAAACAAATTAGGTTCTGGTTGGACTCAATGATCTTGAGGGTCTCCTCCAACCAAAATGATTCTGTGATTCTACAAGTCAAGAGACAAGCTGACATTGAGTGGGCAAGAACGCTTGGCAGCAGTCAGCAAGGGGCAACTATCATGGAGGAGGAAAGAGAGGAAGGAAGTGAACCAGATGACAATAAAGGGGAGCATGGGGAGAAAATGTCCCCGCAGCTGCTCTCGAGTGTGCTGTTCCCTCCCTCAAGAGTGCAGCTATGAGCAGGCAAAGTGGCACAGGGCATGTAGGGTGTGAGGGTTCAAAGCCTGCAAAGCTGCTGAGGTTTCATCCAAACACAAACCCTCCTGTCCCGTCCCAACAGAGGGGATGAGCCCTGACTCAACAGATGAGATCAGGTGCAAGTTAGCTCTGCGTTAATTCTGCGCGGTTATGTGAAGTGAATGGCAGACAATCACCTCCGGGGTCCAATTCAATTGTGAGTTTTACTAAAAGAACTTGTTGGGATATTGATTACAGCAAATGGTGACTTGGCAAAGTATAACAGAACTTATCAGCACATTAACAGCGAAAATCCTACTACAAGCGGTATTTTGGCAACCATCAGTATATATGAATATGAAATTTAACCAGAAATTAACAGCAGAGCTTAAAGATGGTGTTATCCTTATATGTTCAAAAGGGAAAGAGAGTGGTAGAGAAGGAAGGAAAACTAAGGTATAAGGGAGAGAGAAAGAGAGAGTTTTATATATATATATATATATATATATATATATATATATATATATATATACGGAAGGAGAGACACAGAAATGAGGGTATAGAAAAAAGGAGAGAAGGAAAGAGCAGAGAGAAAGGAAGAAAGAAAAGAGTGAGGGATCAGGTCTTTTACGGCCCCGCACTGTGGATGACAGGACTTGTACGATGATGTGTAGCCTTGGTGTTCCACAGCAAGGATGCTGGGGTCAGGAGCGCAGCATCCTCCCATGTCTGGTTCAGAGTGAGGGTCCTCAGGGTGCTGGTATTCTCTTGGTGAGGCCAAGCTGGTATTTCCTTTGGTGAGACTGGACACGCCCTTAGATGAGACTGGTATTCCCTCCCATGCTGTTTTAGGGCGAGCTTTTTATAGCTTCCAGAGTAGAGGAAAGTCAGAGCGGGGGGCAGAAGTGGTGATTGCAAAAGAGGGATGAAATAAATAACTTACGCTTTTTCTATGGATAAGCAACGTTTAATCCAATTCCTTGTATTCCTTAAACACGTGTTCATTAGAGCATAAGCAAAACAGCACTGGGTGCGCGGGGGATTCGCTCCGCCCAACACGCACACCTTTAAACAATAAGAAGTGTGCTTAAATACAGTAAGGTATTACATATTCATAATGACCGCAGGAACGCCTATACATATTCATAACCTTTCACAGGTTGGCCTCAGTAATTGCTGTGAGATTAATCCCACACAGGAGCAACAGTATATGCTTCTGCCTTGTCAGCTTCATGAACAGGGCAAGTGGAGGGGAAAAACGCTCTTTTGTTAACTTCAAGTCATCATCTATGCTATCTGCAGCAACAAGAGATTCTAACATCAAAAAAAAAAATTCCTCATTATGCATCTGTTAGTAAAACGGAGAAGAATTGTATCTGCCGAGACTGTGGCTTCAGTACAAGTAAGCTGGGAATCTAGAAGCTGCAGGAAAATTTGTTGACCAAAACGGGCAAACTTTGATTTTTTTTTTTCCCCATTAACCCTTTCCCCCCTTCCTATTTTCCCATCCCTGTTTAGGCTCATAACCTTGCAAAGGCTATTGCAGCAGCTGCCACATTTCTTCTGAAGCATCCAGATGCTGAAATGAGGCAGAGAAATGTGGCCTACTGTCACAGCAGACCTGAGGCTGAGGAGAAAATTAGAGACTTGGAGACAGAAGCTTACGCGGTATGCTTTTTATTCAGAGCCTGGTCTTTGGGAACCCTTCTATCATTCCTCTGATGGGGTGAGATTCAAGGATCTTGTTTGCTTACATGTCCTCTGCTCCTCCTCTCCTTCCCCTCTTGCTTTTTCCTCCGTCACCTCTGTTGTGCCTTCCTGTTGCATTCAGTAATTCTCATCTCTGGCATTTTGTTTCTTCTTCCCAGGTTTGGTCAGGAATTCGTAACAGGGCTGTAGGAAGAAGTACTGGAAGTAAGGCTGGACTGGCAACAAATCCACACTGTGTTTTGGCAAAAAAGGGACACGGTTAGGTTGATTACTCCCCTGTCCTGTAGACGACAGGGACTGATTTGGGGCCAGCACCCCAAAGGCTTCCTCCCAAGGGTGCTGGGCGGGGTTGGGGTGGGCGGGGCTGCACACGCGTGGCTCTGTCACCCCCGTGTCACAATGCCAGCACCCGGCAACGCAGCACTCACAATGCCCCGAGCAGGATCAAAAGGAGCAGCCGGGTCCCGTGTCCAGTGCCAGAGCTGGCCCGGGGGCAGCCCCAACACATCCCGGAGGGAGGAAGCACTTGAGGAGCTGCTGGAACCACAGGGCAGGGGCTGAGGGAGGAAGAGCTTGCATGAGGCTGCTGGAGGTTCTCCATTGCAAGGTGATCTGCTGCCACCTTCCAAGCTCAGCTCATGGATGGAAATCCTTTTGAGCTGGATAGCAGTGGAGAGACCAAGGGAATTTCTTCTGTGCTTGGAACAACCACTGGTGTCCCACCAGGCGCAGGAAGGATTCTTGCCCCCAAGGTCCATCCGCTCAGAGGCATTTGGGCACTCTCGGAAGTCCAGGAGATGGCTCCAGCTCAAGGGAGGATAGCATAGGACAGGCTAGGGCTTGGGCAGGTCCTGGGAGGCGTGAGCAGCCTGTGGGACAAGGAGCCAGGTCTGGCTCACATGCTCAGGGAACAGCCGATCGCCAGCACTGGGGTCCGGAAGGAATTTTTTCCCCCGGGGCAGATTGGCACTGGTCCCCGGGGGTTTTTTGCCTTCCTCTGCAGCATTGAGCATGACCACTTTGCAGAGCTCCTCTGGGCCCTTTTGGCTCGGTTCCTGCCTGCTGCTCAAGCACCAGGAAGATGGCCTCTCGTGCCCTGCAGCTGGGGGGAGGAAGGCTTTTTTTCCCCCCACGTGGGACAGCAAGCGTCTCCGGGGGTTTTTTGCCTTCCTCTGCAGCATTGAGCACGGCCCCTTGCCACGGCTTCTTTGAGCCATTTGGGCTGGGCGCCTGCTGCTCCACGAGGTGGCCCCAAACTTAGCTAGAACAGTCTACCTAAACCAGCATAGAACAACTCACCTAAACCAACCTTAAACAACCTAGACAGTCTGCCTTAAAACACTTCAATCAGCCACCAACAACCTAAATAGAATCTTAAACAATCTACAACAAATTACCTAAACCAACCTAAACCAAACAAAAGAAACCAACCTAAACACCCTAAAACAAACCTACCCAAAACAAATGATCTAAAAAATCCTTCCTAAAACAATCTAAAACTACATAAACCAGCATTTCTCAGCCAATCTTAACCAACCTGTAACCAAACCAACACCAACCAATCTTAAGCTAAAACAACCATTGAACAACCTCAAACAACTTCAAAACAATCTGATAAAGGATAAAACTACCGATAACAACCCATCTAAACCAACCTCAAACATATGAAACCAAATGACATAACCTGACCAAAATGACCTAAAGCAAACAACCCAAAGCTAAATAGAACCACTGAAACCAGCCTACAATCACCAAGCTAAAAACCAATCTAAATCAAGTAAATGTCAACAACGAAGCTAAAACACCCTAAAAAACCTCAACAACAAAACTCCAACCACCAGCCACCCTACCCCATGCAGTGTCTCACTTGGATGTGGCTGCACTCTTGGAAGCTTGACTACCCCAGGTTCTCCTACTAATGGACCCTGAGCTTGTTTAGAGGTTCTCGAGCACAGCGCAGCTACCGGATCCCCTTGACCTAGCAATGGTTCGCCTCTAGCGGGGAAGGTTGTCCTCTCTGAGCAAGGGAGGGAAACACGTGGAGCAGGGAAGGAGGAAGGGGACATCTGCTGAGACAGCAGAAACAGCCCAATCCAGCCTGGTGATTAGTGGGGGGACACATGTCCCAGCCAGATTGCAGTCACATCCAAATCATCCAGACACAACCTAAAACCAACAAAACACAATGTCAATCTAACCAAAGCACCTAAAGCACCCTCAACAACCAATCTAAACCACCCCAGCCTGAAGGAACCCATCTTCAAAACATGCAACGTAAATAACACTGCCTAAAACAACCTACCAAAAAGTAACTAAACCAAACAACCTGAGCCAACTTCAACAGAAACCCTCCAAGCAACCTAAACAATGTAAACCAAACCTGCCTAAACCAACCTACCTGAAAACACAGACACCCACCAACCCACCTAAACTGCCTACTGAAAAGAAACAACCTAAAATAACCAACCAACCAATCAACTTAAAATCATCTAAACAAACCTAAACCAAACTACCGAAAATGGCCTCAATGAAAACAGCTTCAGATACGCCACCTACAACAACCAACGGAAGACACCTTCAACCAAAAATCACCTACATCAAGCAACCTGCACCCACCAGCCTTCAGCAAACAGCCTCTCACAACCACCCTCAAAGAACCTGCCTCAAACCAACCTCAAACGACCTCAACAAACTGAACCAAGCTACTAAAACCAGAAACCTAAACCAAACTAACACAACCAGTGCTACAAAATCGTCAGAAGACAGCACCAACCAATGAACCCAGCAAAACCAAGAAAAAGAAACCTCCGAAGCTAAACAACATAGATCAGCGGTAAGAAAATCACATCACACAACCTAAACCAACCCACCTAAACTAACCAACCGAAACCAAGCTAAACCAGCAAACCTGAAGCAAGCAATCAAAGACTGACAACCTAAACCAAACTTCACAGACCTTAACCTAAAACAACCAGCCTTCAGTGACCTACGAACACACAACCTACCAACAGCGTAATACGGTGTCAAACAACCAGTCTCAAAAAGCCTACCAAAACCAACTCCTAGAAACTGACCTAAACCAACCAGATGAAACCAACCTAGAAAAACCCAACAAAACCAAAACAACAATAGAAACAACAACAACAACAAAAACAGAACACCAAAGAAGGTAGAAAGAAACAGGCAAAACCCAAACAAGTTACAGACCCATTGCCCCTTGTCCTATCATTGTTTGCCAACGAGAAGAGCCTGGCTCCATCCTCATGGCACTCACCCTTTATAGATTTATAAACATTAATAAGGTCAACCCTCAGTCTCCTCTTCTCCAAACTAAAGAGACCCAGCTCCCTCAGCCTTTCCTCATAAGGGAGGTGCTACACTCCCTTAATCATCTTGGTTGCCCTACGCTGGACCCTCTCCAGCAGTTCCTTGTCCTTCTTGAACTGAGGGGCCCAGAACTGGACACAATATTCCAGATGGGGTCTCACCAGGGCAGAGTAGAGGGGAAGGAGGACCTCTCTTGATCTACTAACCACCCCCCTTCTAATACATCCCAGGATGCCATTGGCCTTCCTGGCCACAAGGGCACAGTGCTGGCTCATGGTCATCCTGTTGTCCACCAGGATCCCCAGGTCCCTTTCCCCTACACTGCTCTCTAATATGTCATTTCCCAACCGATACTGGAACCTGGGGTTGTTCCTGCCCAGATGCAGGACTCTACACTTTTCCTTGTTAAATTTCATTAGGTTATTCCCTGCCCAACTCTCCAGCCTGTCTAGGTCTCGCTGGATGGCAGCACAGCCTTCTGGCGTGTCAGCCACTCCTCCCAGCTTAGTGTCATCAGCAAACTTGCTGATAGTACACTCTATTCCCTCGTCTAAGTCATTAATGAATATATTGAATAATACTGGCCCCAGTACTGACCCCTGAGGCACTCCACTAGATACTGGCCTCCAACTAGACTCCGCACCATTGACTACCACTCTCTGGCTTCTCTCCTTAAGCCAGTTTGTAACCCACCTCACTACTCTATTGTCTAGACCACACCTCCGCAACTTAGTAACTAGGATGCTGTGGGAGACTGTGTCAAAGGCTTTACTGAAGTCAAGGTAGACCACATCCACGGCTCTGCCATCATCCATCCACCTTGTAACATTCTCATAAAAGGCTATGAGGTTGGTCAAGCATGACTTACCCTGGAGGTCTGCATGACAAGCCCTGAGAGAGCCCTGAGGGCTCCATACCTGAAATTGTGTGGGTTTGACTGAAAGTGAACTCATTTTCTTCATGGAGTTAGAAACCTTTCTTTTTCACAGCTCGCACAGTCATTATTTGGAATTAGTTTGAGAACACGAGATAACACCCCAGCACAGAGCTAATGTTTTTGGTTGCTCTGGTCTGAGAGCCAAGGACATTCTCACTGCTCTGCCCACAGATGTGACGTATCGAGGAAGGGGGGCAGAGATGGGGCAGAGCTGGACTGACATCCAGGCTGACCGATACAAGTATTTCATCCCATTAGCGTCATGGGAATTATTTAGGGAGGGAGGGGATCTCTCTCACTCTCTCAGGCGTGCAGTGCAATCTTGATAAACTGGCCACACGGGTCAAGAAAGCTGCCTGGCAACCAAACAGATCCATTGCACTCTTCTGCTCAGCACAGCAAGATTTGCCCTCTAAGTCTCGGCAACTTCTTGAATATCACCCATAATCAATCAATACAGGTTTCAAATAGCAACATGGCATGACAAAATAATACATTCTTCTCTTTAAGTCCACTCCTTTTTTTAATCTTTGCCTAGACCTTCAGGAAACGTCAAACCAAACTCACTACTGAGCAGTTCAACACACAACCCACGCAAAATAAAGGCTCCCAATTAGGAACCCGATTACAAGCATCAATCGTGCAACTGCTACTCTCTGGCACGGCTGCCCTGAACCCATCACCCCTAGAGATGAAGTCGAAGGGAGAAACTACTCAGCTGGCAAATATTCCAAAACCACAAACACGTCTTGCCCACAGATCTTACAGCAAGCTCTCCCTCAGCAAACAAAAGACTGAACAGCAACAACAAGCAGAAATAATACTCACAAGTCTGTAACTCACAAGAGGGTTGTTGCAAGAAGGATTTCTGGAAACGCTTGAACATCCACAGAAGTGGCTTGGAGCCAAAAAAGCGCTGTCTCTTGAAACACCTTTGGCATTCTTAACACCACAGCACTAAAGAAATATCAGAATCCCTTAGCAGAGCAGAATTCTGCAACACAACGACCGGGTTTGTCGTGCTGGTCAAACACAGTGTCCAAACGGGGCCTCGTGGCCCTGGGGGCCGCCATGCCGGCCACCGCAGCGTCCGTTGGGGACGCCGCGAGCCTCTGTGATGGCAGTTGGAGCACAGCTGTGCCAGCTGCGCCATCGCTCGCAGAGAAGAGGCCGCGGACGACAGCGCCGGATCGACGCGAAGCAGCGAGAGGAGGCTCAGGGACCCCCCGGGATGGCTCCGCCGCCCAAACGGCGGCTGCGGGCCGGGAGCAGCAGCACCGCCCACAGGCAAGAGGAGCCAATGGAGATTGACCCACCCCGGGAAGAGGCGGAGCCCATGGAGGTGGATCCGCCTCGGCAGGAGGAGGAGGCGATGGAGGTGGATCCGCCTCAGGCGGGGCTGCAGGGGCCCAGCACCAGCATGGCCGGACCGGCTCCGGCGCCGTGGTGCCCGAAGCGCCGCAGGACGGCCGGGGGCTCTCCCAGAGCCCCCAAACAGGCGCCTGGCCACAAGCGGCGCCGCCCCCGCAGCCGCCACTAGCCACCTCCGGGGGATGGGCCGGACCAGCAGCCGCTCTGCAGCCACAGGTGAGCCCGGCTTCCCAGCCCGCACCCCCGGCCCTCATGCCGGGGCATCTCCTCTGCGCTGGGGCCTGGGCAAGAGGCGAGGAGAGTCGCTGCCATCTTCTGCTCGGCAGCCCCAGAGCACCGGGAGGAGTCCTTAGGAGCCACCACACACCGGGGGACAGCGCCAGAGACACCAGGACACCCGAGGACAGCGCTGGAGCTGGAGCTTGCCTTCAAGGGAAAAGGTTTTCACATTGCACAAACCATTCAGACTTCTTCTTTCTCTCTCCTTCTCCCTGTATGCAGACTATAGAGTTAATAGAAATATGGAGATCTAGAAAGTAAAAGCTAGATGTATGTATGTGTGTGTGCACAGAAGCCCAGTGGAGACCGCCAGAGACCGAAGGACACCGTAGGACACGGTGGGACCTGCACCTTGCCTCAAAAAAAGGAAAAGTTTGGAGACTTGGAGACAACAGCTTACGAGGTATGCTTTTTCTTCAGAGCCTGGTCTTTGGGAACCCTTCTCTTACTCCTCTGATTGGGTGAGATGCAAGGGTTTCCTTGACTTATGTGTTCTCTGCTCCTCGTCTCCCTCCCCTCTTGCTGTTTTCCTCCATCATCTCTCTTATGTCGTCTTGTTGCATTCAGTAATTCTCATCTCTGGCATTTTGTTTCTTTTTCCCAGGTTTGGTTAGGAATTCCTGACAGGACTGCTGGAAGGATTTTTCGAAGGTCAGAGGCATTTGGGCGCTCTCAGCAGTCCGGGAGATGGCTCGAGCTCAAGGTAGGATAGGGTAGGATAGGCTAGGGCTTGGGCAGGTCCTGGGGGGCGTGAGCAGCCTGTGGGACAAGGAGCCAGGTCTGGCTCACATGCTCAGGGAACAGCCGATCGCCGGCACTGGGGTCAGGAAGGAATTTCTTCCCCTGGGGCAGATTGGCACTGGTCCCTGGGGGTTTTTTGCCTTCCTCTGCAGCATTGAGCATGACCGCTTTGCAGAGCTCCTCTGGGCCCTTTTGGCTCGGTTCCTGCCTGCTGCTCAAGCACCAGGAAGATGGCCTCTCGTGCCCTGCAGCTGGGGGGAGGAAGGCTTTTTTTCCCCCCACGTGGGACAGCAAGCATCTCCGGGGGTTTTTTGCCTTCCTCTGCAGCGCTGAGCACGGCCCCTTGCCACGGCTTCTTTGGGCCATTTGGGCTGGGCGCCTGCTGCTCCACGAGGTGGCTCTAAACTTAGCTAGAACAGCCTACCCAAACCAGCATAGAACAGCTCAGCTAAACCAGGCTTAAAGAAGTGCAACCAACTAACCAGCCTTCAAGCTTCAAGAAGCTAAAATAAAATTAAAATAAAGGCTTGTATTCCTTGTGTTTTGTGTCCTTGAAAATGTTTTGGAGATGGGAGGGGGGGAGACGGGGAGAGGCGTAAGCGGGGGAGAGGGGAGACGGGGAGTGAAGGTGGAAGGGGGGAGACAGGAGGGGGGAGAAGGGCATGGCTGCCCTGAACCGATCACCCCCTAGAGATGAAGGCCAAGGGAGAAACTACTCAGCTGGCACCAAAAACACAAACACGTTTTGCTCACAGACCTAACAGCAAGTTTTCACAGTATCACAGTATCACAGTATGTTTGGGATTGGAAGGGACCTCAAAAGATCATCTAGTCCAATCATCTAGTCCAATCCCACCTCACTACTCTATTGTCTAGACCACACCTCCGCAACTTAGCAACTAGGATGCTGTGGGAGACTGTGTCAAAGGCTTTACTGAAGTCAAGGTAGACCACATCCACCGCTCTGCCACCATCCATCCACCTTGTTACATTCTCATAAAAGGCTATGAGGTTGGTCAAGCATGACTTGCCCTTGGTAAAGCCATGCTGACTGCCCCTAATAACCCTCTTATCCTTGATATGCCTTGAGATTGCAGCAAGGATAAGTTGTTCCATTACTTTCCCAGGGACAGAGGTGAGGCTGACCGGTCTATAGTTACCCGGGTCCTCCTTCTTACCCTTTTTGAAGATTGGAGTGACATTTGCTTTCCTCCAATCCTCGGGCACCTCTCTCATTTCCCAAGACTTGGCAAAGATGATGGAGAGCGGTCCAGCAATGACCTCAGCCAGCTCCCTCAGCACCCGCGGATGCATCCCGTCTGGACCCATGGATTTATGGATGTCCAGTCTATTTAATTGCTCCCTAACCCAGTCCTCATCGACTAAAGCAAACTCCTCCATTGACCTGGCTTCATCCAGGGTCCCAGGGGTACAGGGCTCCCCAGGACAGCCTCTGGCAGAGTAGACAGAGACAAAGAAGGCATTCAGTAATTCTGCCTTCTCTGTATCTTCCGCCACCAGGGCACCCACCCCGTTCATCAGTGGGCCTACATTGCCTCTGGTATTAGTTTTATCCGCTATGTATTTGAAAAAGTTCTTTTTGCTGTCCTTGACGCCTCTCGCCAGCTGTAATTCTAAGGAGGCCTTGGCTATCCTAGCTGCCTTCCTACGTCCTCTAACAGCAGCCTTATATTCTTCCCAAGTGGCCAGCCCCTGCTTCCATGACCTGTGAACTCTCCTCTTCTGCTTCAGCATACCCAACAGATCCCTATTCAACCACGCAGGCCTCCTGGCTCCCTTCCTTTACTTCCTACGTGTGGGGATGCTCTGATCATGAGCGTGGAAGAAGCGATCTCTGAATGCAATCCAGCTCTCTTGGGCCCCTTTTCCTCAAGCAGTCTTGCCCATGGGATTTCCCCCAGCAATTGCTTGAAAAGGCCAAAGTTAGCCCTGCTAAAGTCCAGGGTTGCAATTCTACTTGCTATTCTGTTTCTGCCACACAAGATGCTGAACTCCACCATCTCGTGGTCACTGCAAGCCAGGCAGCCCTCAACCTTTACTGCTTCGACCAGCCCCTTCTTGTTAGTGAGGATGAGATCCAGCAGTGCACCTCTCCTAGTCGGCTCCTCCACCATCTGCATGAGGAAGTTCTCATCAGTGCACTGGAGGAACCTCCTGGACTGTGGCTGGCTGGCTGAATGGTCCTTCCAGCAAACATCAGGGAAGTTAAAATCACCCACAACAACCAGGGCCTGTGACTGCGAGGCCACTCTCAGCTGCCCACAGAAGGCCTCATCAACTTCCTCAGCCTGATCTGGTGGTCTGTAACAGACACCCACAACAGTGTCACCCCTGCCAGCCTGCCCCTTGATCCTGACCCATACACTCTCAACTCGCTCACCATCCACTCCTGGGCAGAATTTAGTACATTGTAGTTGCTCTCTCACATAGAGAGCAACTCCACCACCACGCCTGGCTGGCCTGTCTTTTCTGAAAAGGGCATAGCCATCCATGACCACATTCCAGTCATGTGAACTGTCCCACCATGTTTCTGTAATTGCCACCAGATCATAATCTCCCAGCCGAACATAGGATTCTAACTCCTCCTGCTTATTCCCCATGCTGCGCGCATTGGTGTAGAGGCATTTCAGGGACCGAGCAGAGCACACCGATTTCTCCCTAGAGGCAAAGGAGGCCACCTGGTGCCTCATCAGTTTTAGAATGCTGCCCCACTGGGACAAGCCCAGCTACAACCCCATCCCCCTTCGAGCCTAGTTTAAAGCTCTCCAAATGAGCCCAGCTAATTCCTGCCCCAGCATTCTTTTGCCCCTCTGAGATAAACCTTTCCCACGTGACACTGTTCGGATTGGTGTCTTATAGAACCAACTATTATCAAAAAATCCAAAGCCCTGCCTGTAGCACCACTCTTGGAGCCAACCATTTAGAGAATGAATTTTCCTATTCCATCCCACATCGTCACTTGAAGATGGAAGGAGTGAAGAAAAGATCACTTGAGCCCCTGAGTCTTTCACCATCCTTCCCAAGACCTTGAAATCATTCTTCATTGCCCTCAGACTACGGGAAGCAGCTTCCTCCCCATCTGTCTGGAAGACCAGCAGCGGGTAGTAGTCTCTCGGGTGCACCAGTCTGGGGAGCTCTCCAGCGATATCCTTGATCCGGGCTCCAGGTAGGCTACAAACTTCCCTAAGATGAGGGTCAACTCTGCATATTGGGCCCTCTGTTCCTTTCAGAAGGGAATTTCCTATTACTATCACCCTTCTTTCTTTCTTAACAGAGCAAACAAAAGATTAAACAGCACCAACAAGCAGAAATAATACTCACAAGTCTGACCCATCTTCTGCGGGATTTTCCCGTACCGGCCGACACCGCCGGGCCCGGCGGGCACACCCGCTGCCCCCGCTCCAGCTGCCCACCAAGCGGCGGCGCCGGCCGCGCCACCCACGCGTGCCCACAAGCGGCCTCGCCCTCCCCGTCCGCCCGCCGGGCACAAGACGGACCCCAGCGCAGCCCCGCCCGGGCACCGGGAGAGCGCGGAAGCGTCGCGGCGCCGGTTCCCGAGCGGCAGCAGCAGCGGCAGCAGCAGCTCAGAGGGGCTGGTGCTCGCCTTGGCCGCCGTGCTGGACACACACCCGACCAATCGCTACCGCCTCCCGCAAAGACCGACCCAGCAGCCCCGACGGGCGGATGGCAGAGCCGTCGCTCCTCGGCCCCGCCCCGTGTGCCGGTAAACGCGGGAACGAGCGGGAGTCGCGCGGTTTGGCTGCTCCCGAGAGAGAGCTGGAGGAAAAACTCTTCCCGCCCCCTGTCCCTTCTTCTCCAGCCGGGCAGCCTCCTGCAGCTGCCGCCGCTCCAACCGCTGCCGACAGCCCGGTGGCCCCGATGTGCCACCCCCACCCTTCCATCGGGCTTTTTCTTGTGCGTGGAGTGGCCGGTGGAGACTCTTCTCATTAACTCACAAGAAGGTTGTTGCAAGAAGGATTTCTGGAAGCGCTCGAACATCCGTAGAATTGGCTTGGAGCCAAAAAAGCACTGTCTCTTCAAACACGTTTTGCATTCTTAACACTACAGCACTAAAGAAAATCGGTATTTCCACTTGTACAGCCATTGCACATTCTGTGGCGGGGTCAGAGTCCAGAAGAACCGCGCCTTCAGAAGCTCTGTCCTCTGCCTCGGAGGGTGACGCTCCCTCCAGAAACGCCCCCACCTCTCAGAGGAGGGACAGCTGCTGCTGTCCTGGGGCTGCAGGCTGGGCTCTCAAACGAGCCGAGTTCCTGGGTCACTCCGAACAACTCGGCTGTCGGCTCCTGAAGGGAAACGCAACCTTTGCAACCCCCTGATGCCGCTGCCCTGCTGGGCTGGGCACAGGAGCCCTTCGCCGTGACCAGGGCAGGGAGATGCAACGCTGGGCTTGACTCGCTGCGGAGCTGCAGGGCTGGTGTGTCACCCTGCAGCAGAGGGGGATGAAGTGCCAGCTGGGCAGTGACAGTGACTGTGCCAGTCAGCGCAGGCAGGTGACAGGAACAACCACGAAGCCACTGATATGCAAAGAGTACAGCGCGGGAAAGAGCATTGGATCAGCAGCTGGTGGATTGTCCCTTCGTTTTCGGTTGACTATCCGTGTTCTGTATTGAATTATTGATTTCTTTTTACTGATGTATGGTTGGTCATCTTAATACGTTTGGGGATTTCTTGGATATTAGTTTTCCTTTCTTTTACAAGGGGAAAATGGTGTGGGACACATTTTTATTCATACATGGTATAGGACTAACACTGTTTTTGCCCGTGCCTAACCAGACTCTATTGAATGGAGCTTGGGACTTGATACAAGGCTTCATGCAAATTTGGAAGCAGAGGGACCAGGGGATGTGTCTCAAGCAATACTACAGGGTCTTTCAAAAACATGGTCCCAATTTCAAAGGCAGAATGATTTCCAGTTGGGTCCATCTTTCCAAAACATCCTGTACTTGGGGAGAGTTGTGGAAACAAACTTGAGATGGGTCCTAGGTTACCTCTGTTCCTGCTCCTCGTCCCATAGACATGTAAATATAGAAAATTAAATCGATCAATGTGTGCACACAGAAGCCCACAGAACCCCACAGGAGACTGCAGGAGACAGAAGGACACCGCTAGAAACCACAGGACACCATTGGCTCTGTGTCTTGGTTTAAAAAGGAAAAAGGTTTTCACATTTCAGCAAATAATTAAGACTTTTGTTTTCTCTCTCCTTCTCCCTAGAGATGTGTCTATGGACAATATAGTTTAGAAAACTATGTACATATAGACAATAACAACTAGAAATGCATCCACACAGAAGCCCGCTGGGGACCGCCGGAGATTGCAGGAGACCGTGGGAGACTGAAGAACACCGCTGGAAACCACAGGACGCCACTGGAGAACGTCGGAGACCAAAGGACACCGTGGGACCTGCACCGTGCCTGGAAAAAGGAAAAGTTTCTTAACATTTTACAAATACTTCAGACTTTTTTCTTTCTCTCTCCCTCTGTAAATAACAGAAATGCAGTACGGGAGGAAGGGAGAAAAAGTCGTCTTTTGAACTTACAATCATGATGCGATCTGCTACAATAATAGATTTTAACATTGACAGAAACATGCTCCTAGTGATGCACCTAGTAAAAAAACAGGAAAGATTTGGATCAGTTCTAGTGTATCATTGTATCTGCTGAGACCCGTGGCTTCCCTAGATGTCAGCTGGGGAATATAGAGGCTGCAGGAAAGTTTGTGGACAGAAAGTGGGAAACGTGGATTTTTTTTCCCAGTTAACTTTTTCTTTCCCCTTTCCAGAATCACAGAATCACAGAATCGACTGGGTTGGAAAAGACCTCAGAGGTCACCGAGTCCAACCTTTGGTCCAACTCTAGTCCGTTTACTAGATCATGACACTAAGTGCCATGTCCAATCTCAGTTTAAAAATCTCCAGGAACGGCGAGTCCACCACCTCCCTGGGCAGGCCGTTCCAATGCCTGACCACTCCCTCTGTAAAGAATTTCTTTCTAATATCCAGCCTAAATTTCCCCTGGCAGAGTTTAAGCCCATGCCCCCTTGTCCTATTGCTGACTGCCTGGGAGAAGAGATCAATTCCCAGCTGGCTATAACTTCCGTTCAGGTAGTTATAGAGAGTGATGAGGTCACCTCTAAGCCTCCTCTTCTCCAGACTAAACAACCCCAGCTCCCTCAGCCTATTCCCATAGGTCTTATGTTCAAGTCCCTTCACCAGTCGTGTTGCTCTTCTCTGGACCCGCTCCAGCACTTCAATGTCTTCCCTGAACTGAGGGGCCCAGAACTGAACACAGTACTCCAGGTGTGGCCTCACCAATGCAGAGTACAGGGAAGGATCACTGCCCTTGTCCTGCTGACCACGCTATTTTTGATACAGGACAGGATACCATTGGGCCTTCTTGGCCACCTGGGCACACTGATGGCTCATGTTGAGCTTCCTGTCAATTAGTACCCCCAGGTCGCTTTCTGTCTGACTGCTCTCCAGCCACTCTGCGCCCAGCCTGTAGCGCTGCAGGGGGTTGTTGTGACCAAAGTGCAGCACTCGGCACTTGGCACTGTTGAACTTCATCCCATTGGAATCAGCCCATTTTTCCAGCCTATCCAGATCCCTCTGCAGAGCCCTCCTGCCTTCCAGCAGGTCGACACTCCCTCCCAACTTGGTGTCATCAGCAAATTTGCTGATGATGGTCTCAATCCCCTCATCTAAATCGTCAATAAAGATGTTAAACAGGACTGGACCCAACACTGACCCCTGGGGGACACCACTAGTGACTGGCCGCCAGCTGGATGCAGCCCCATTCACCAGCACTCTCTGGGCCCGGCCCTCCAGCCAGTTCTTAACCCAGCGTAGAGCGCACTTGTCCAAGCCACGGGGCTACCAGCTTTTGCAGGAGTATATTATGGGAGACAGTGTCGAAGGCCTTGCTGAAGTCCAGCTAGACCACATCCACGGCTTTCCCCTCATCCACCAGGTGAGTCACCTGATCATAAAAGGAGATCAGGTTGGTCAGACAGGACCTGCCCCTCCTAAACCCATGCTGGCTGGGTCTGATCCCTTGTCCATCCTGAAGGTGCTGTGTGATTCCATTCAGGATGATCTGCTCCATAACCCTGCCAGGCACCGAGGTCAGGCTGACAGGCCTGTAGTTGCCAGGGCCAGCTTTGCAGCCCTTTTTGTGGCCTGGGGTAACATTGGCCAATTTCCAATCAAACGGGACCTCGCCAGTGAGCCAGGACTGTTGGAAGATGATGGAGAGCGGCTTGGCAAGTTCTTCTGCTAGCTCCCTCATCACCCTAGGATGGATCCCATCTGGTCCCATAGACTTGTGAGGATCCAGGTGGCTCAGTAAATCACCAACTACTTCCTCCTGGAATATAAGGGGCCTATTTGGCTTCCTATCTCTGTCAACCACCTCCAGAAATGAGTTGTCCTGAGGGCCACCTGTCTTACTGGTAAAAACTGAGGCAAAGTAGGTATTAAGTACCTCAGCTTTCTCCTCATCTTTGTTAACTGTATTTCCCTCAAAGTCCAACAGAGAATGGAGGTTTTCCTTGCCCCTCCTTTTGTTATTAACATATTTGAAGAAGGACCTTTTATTATCCCTGACAGAATTGGCCAAATTAACTTCAAATTGCACTTTCGTTTCCCTGATTTTTTTTCTGCATGATCTAGCTATTTCCATAAATTCTTCCTAAGTAGCCAGCCCTTTTTTTCCACAGTCGGTAAAGTCTCTTTTTATTTCTGATTTCATTCAGAATCTCCCTGTTTAGCCAAGCCGGTTGTCTTCCCCGCCGGCTAGCCTTTCGGCACACTGGTATAGCCTGTTCCTGTGCACTCAAAACCTCCTGCTTGAAGCATGTCCAACCCTCCTGGGCCCCCTTGTTTTTAAGCATTGTTTCCCAGGGTATGCTCTGAACTAGACTTCTGAATAGGCAAACATCTGCCCTCCCGAAGTCCAGTGTAGAGGTTTTGTTAATGGTTCTCCCTGTATCTCTGGGTATTGAAAATTCTATTATTTCATGGTCGCTATGCCCCAGGCGGCCTCCAACCACTACATCTCCCACCAGCCCTCCTCTGTTTGTAAACAGTAGGTCTAGCGGGGTCTTGCCCCTGGTAGGCTCATTTACCAGCTGATGAAGGAAATTGTCCTCTATACACTCTAGGAACTTCCTAGACTGCCTCTTCTGTGCAGTATTGAGCTCCCAGCAGATATTCGGCAGGTTAAAGTCACCCACAAGAACAAGGGCCATCGATTTTGAGACATCTGCCAGCTGCTTGTAGAATAATTCATCTCCTTCATCGTCCTGGTTGGGCGGTCTATAACAGACACCCACGAGGATGTCAGCCTTGTTGAACTGCCCTCTGATTCTGGTCCACGGGCACTCAACTTTGTCACTGCTGACCTCAAGTTTAACAGAGTCGAGTGACTCTCTAACATACAAAGCCACCCCCCCACCTCTCCTACCCTGCCTATCTTTTTTGAAGAGCTTGTAGCCACACATAGCAGCACTCTAGTCATATGAGACATCCCACCATGTTTCTCTGATGGCAACTATGTCATAGCTTTCCTGCTGCACGATGGCTTCCAGCTCCTCTTGTTTGTTGCCCATACTGCATGCATTAGTGTACATGCACTTCAAGTGGGCTGCTGATTTCACTCTTAATTCGGGCTTTCCTTCCTTAGGCTGATCTTTGGAGAGCCCAGTTTCAATCCCTTCCCCCTTCAAACCTAGTTTAAAGCCCTCCTGATCAGCCCTGCCCACTTATGGGCTATAGTCCTCTTGCTCTCCCTAGCAGGATGAAGCCCATCTGATTTGAGGAGACTAGGTACCATGGAGTTTGCCCCATGGTCAAAAAACCCAAAATTTTGACGGTGACACCAATCCTTAAGCCACCTGTTGATGAGATGGGCTTTTCTACTCCTCTCTTTATTTAGCTCCTCCTCCATCCCAGATAGCACAGGAACTGAGGCAAATATCACTTGTGCTCCCATCCCATGAACTGACCAACCCAGCGCTTTAAAGTCCTTTTTAATTATCTTGGTACTTCTTCTGTTGATGTCCTCGCTGCCAGCTTGGACTACTAACAGGGGATAGTAGTCTGAGGGCTGAATTAGCTCCAGAAGTCTTCTCTTAATGTCCGTCACCCTGGCCCCAGGAAGGCAGCACATCTCCCTGTGGGATGGGTCTGGGCGACATATAGGGCCCTCTGTTCCCCTCAGAAGGGAGTCGCCAACTACTACCACTCTTCTTTTTTTTTTTGTCTTCTTACAGCTGCAGTTGTAATCCTTTTTGTAGATGAGGGGGCTCTCCAGGTGGATCTTCTTGGCTGTCCTCTGCCTGATTTTCAGGGTCCAAGGCCTCATATCTATTTATTAAGGGGCACCAAGGGTGGTGAAGGGGTTCGAGAGAAGGTTGTTTTACCTCTCCCATCAGGGACCTGTTGCCATTCCCCCCCATCAATTAGATCTGCTCTAGCTGCCTTATGGCAGGAGGGAAAAGGCTTTGCCATCTCCTGTTGCACAACCTTGCTCAAAACAAACTGTTTTGACTCCATCAGTCAATTTCTTCTTCACTCCCCCTAATGTTCCTTAGTCTCTCCACCTCTTCCTCTTCTTCCCACCCCTGTTTAGGCTCACGACCTTCCAAAAGCTATTGCAGCAGATCGCACACAAGTCCCTGCCGTTGTCTCGAACTCTGTAACACCATCAGGCAGATACGTTATTGGAATATTGTCTTGTGTGCTGCTGGGCCAAGAAGTGACACGAACGCCATGTAAACACGGGCAGTGATGGCTCCTGGTCAGCAGTCACAGGTTGGCCTCAGTAATTGCTGTGAGATTAATCCCACACAGGAGCAACAGTATATGCTTCTGCCTTGTCAGCCTTATGAACAGGGCAAGTGGAGGGGGAAAAGTGCTCTTTTGTTAACTTCAAGTCACCGTCTATGCTATCTGCAGCAATAATAGATTCTAACATCAAAAAAACCCTCCTCATTATGCATCTGTTAGTAAAACTGAGAAGAATTGCATCAGATCTAGCGTACAATTGTATGTGCCGAGCCCGTGGCTTCAGTACAAGTAAGCTGGGAATCTAGAAGCTGCAGGAAAATTTGTTGACCAAAACGAGTAACTTTGATTTTTTATTTCCCCCATTAACCGTTTTCCCCCGCTTCCTATTTTCCCATCCCTGTTTAGGCTCATAACCTTGTAAAGGCTATTGCAGCAGCTCCCACATTTCTTCTGAAGCATCCAGATGCTGAAATGAGGCAGAGAAATGTGGCCTACTCTCAGAGCAGACCTGAGGTTGAGGAGCAAATTAGAGACTTGGAAACAAAAGGTTACGCGTTATGCTTTTTATTCAGAGCCTGATCTTTGGGATCCCTTCTATCATTCCTCTGATGGAGTGAGATTCAAGGGTCTTGTTTGCTTACATGTCCTCTGCTCCTCCTCTCCTTCCCCTCTTGCTGTTTCCTCCGTCACCTCTGTTGTGTCTTCTTGTTGCATTCAGTAATTCTCATCTCTTGCATTTTGTTTCTTCTTCCCAGGTTTGGTCAGGAATTCGTAACAGGGCTGTAGGAAGAAGTACTGGAAGTAAGGCTGGACTGGCAACAAATCCACACTGTGTTTTGGCAAAAAAGGGACATGGTTAGGTTCATTACTCCCCCTGTCCTGTAGACGACAGGGGACTGATTTGGGGCCAGCACCCCAAAGGCTTCCTCCCAAGGGTGCTGGGTGGGGTTGGGGTGGGCGGGGCTGCACACGCGTGGCTCTGTCACCCCCGTGTCACAATGCCAGCACCTGGCAACCCAGCACTCACAATGCCCCGAGCAGGATGAAAAAGGAGCAGCCGGGGTCCCGTGTCCAGTGCCAGAGCTGGCCGGGGGCAGCCCCAACACATCCCGGAGGAAGCACTTGAAGAGCTGGTGGAACCACAGGGCAGGGGCTGAGGGAGGAAGAGCTTGCATGAGGCTGCTGGATGTTCTCCACTGCAAGGTGATCTGCTGCCACCTTCCAAGCTCAGCTCATGGATGGAAATCCTTTTGAGCTGGATAGCAGTAGAGAGACCAAGGGAATTTCTTCTGTGCTTGGAACACCCACTGGTGTCCAACCAGGCGCAGGAAGGATTCTTGCCCCCAAGGTCCATCAGCTCAGAGGCATTTGGGCACTCTCGGAAGTCCGGGAGATGGCTCCAGCTCAAGGGAGAATAGCATAGGACAGGCTAGGGCTTGGGCAGGTCCCTGGGGGGCGTGAGCAGCCTGTGGGACAAGGAGCCAGGTCTGGCTCACATGCTCAGGGAACAGCCGATCGCCAGCACTGGGGTCAGAAAGAAATTTTTTCCCCCGGGGCAGATTGGCACTGGTCCCCGGGGGTTTTTTGCCTTCCTCTGCAGCATTGAGCATGACCCCTTTGCAGAGCTCCTCTGGGCCCTTTTGGCTCGGTTCCTGCCTGCTGCTCAAGCACCAGGAAGATGGCCTCTCGTGCCCTGCAGCTGGGGGGAGGAAGGCTTTTTTTCCCCCCACGTGGGACAGCAAGCGTCTCCGGGGGGTTTTTTGCCTTCCTCTGCAGCACTGAGCACGGCCCCTTGCCACGGCTTCTTTGGGCCATTTGGGCTGGGCGCCTGCTGCTCCACGAGGTGGCCCTAAACTTAGCTAGAACAGTCTACCTAAACCAGCATAGAACAACTCACCTAAACCAACCTTAAACAACCTAAACCAGTCTGCCTTAAAAAACTTCAATTAGCCACCAACAACCTAAACAGAAACTTAATCTACAACAAATTACCTAAACCAACTTAAACCAAACAAAAGAAACCAACTTAAACACCCTAAAACAAACCTACCCAAACCGAATGATCTAAAAAGTCCTTCCTAAAACAATCTAAAACTACAGAAACCGGCATTTCTCAGCCAACCTTAAGCAACCTGTAACTAAACCCAAACCAACCAATCTTAAGCTAAAACAACCATTAAACAATCTCAAACAACTTTCAAAACAATCTGACAAAGGATAAAACTACCTAAATCAACCCATCTAAACCAACCTCAAGAATATTAAACCAAATGACATAACCTGACCAAAATGACGTAAAGCAAACAACCCAAAGCTAAATAGAACCACTGAAACCAGACTACAACGACCACGCTAAAAACCAATCTAAATCACAGAAATGTCAACAACGAAGCTAAAACTACTGTATCCTCTTGACCTAGCAATGGTTTGCCTCTAGCGGGGAAGGTCGTCCTCTCTGAGCAAGGGAGGGAAACACGTGGAGCAGGGAAGGAGGAAGGGGACATCTGCTGAGACAGCAGAAACAGCCCAATCCAGCCTGGTGATTAGTGGGGGGACACATGTCCCAGCCCGATTGCGTTCACATCCAAATCATCCAGACACAACCTAAAACCAACAAAACACAATGTCAATCTAACCAAAACACCTAAAGCACCCTCAACAACCAATCTAAACCACCCCAGCCT